>NC_092376.1:2880622-2923122 GCF_030028105.1 Mobula birostris
AAAGCCCCAATGGTGTTACAGAAAGATACTAGCACGGACTGACTGGTAGGAGGCAAACAGTGGAAATAAAGGGGACCTTTTCTGGTTGGCTGCTGGTGACTGGTGGGGTTCCACAGGCCCAGTATTGGGACTGCTTTTTTTCCGTTATGTGTCAATATTTTAGATGACGGAATTCTTGGCTTTGTGGCCAACTTTTCAGACAGTACAAAGACAGGTCATGTTAAGGAAGCAGGGAGTCTTGTGGTAGTTCTGGCTGTGGTGTAGTGGGGTCCCTAGTCAAGTGAGGCTGACGGGGAAGCTGGTACAGGGAAATCTCTAGTTAGGTGTTGGAGATAAAGATTAACTTTATTTGTCACAGGTACATAGAAACATCAGGTGAAAGGCATTGTTTGCACCAACAACCTACATATAAGGGTGTGCATCAAACCTCCGGTCCCAGCAGAGCATGCCCACAACGCACTAACCCTGACCCATACATGTCTGGAAACCAGAGCACCTGGAGGAAACCCACGCGGCCACAGGGAGAACATACAAACTCCTTACAGACAGCGGTGGGAATTGAACCCTGATTGCTGGAGCTATAAACTGTTACACAAACTACCATGTTTCTGTGCCTTTCCTCAGTGGTCTACACGTTGCTTGTCACCTCTCGGTAGTGTCCGGGGTCCTGCTACGGGCAGGCATGGGAGCGTGGGTGGGGCTGAACTCTGGGCAGACATCAGAGACCACCCCCACCCTGTCTGCTGATGGGACCAAGGTGCTTGGGCCCAGGCTGCAGTACGTCCTGGGGGTTGCCTGCAGAGATGGCCTGTCACTGGAAACTTATCAACCACAACTATTGTTCCACGTGTTGGTGGCCAGCGGAGTGTCTCCCCCCTGGAGTTTGCAGCCCCTGCGGACCATGCGTGCTCACTCTCTGGACTGTGCGGCCAGTGTTGACCCCTGCACAGAGAAGCGATGCCCTGTCTGCCCCCCAGTCACTCTCAGTGACTGGGCTCACTTCACAGTGAATGGTGCTGCAAGGGTCACCAGAGTGATTGCAGAGATGACGGGCTTAACCTATCAGCACAGATTATACTTACTGCAATTCAGAACATTGAGGGGGTATCTGGTAGAACCATATAAAATTCCAGAAGGGAGAGATAGGATACGGGAAGGAAAGTTGTTTCCACTGGTAGAACTAGGGGAGATAGTGCACAGTACAGGCCCTTCAGCCTGTGATGGTGTGCTAGTCTCTTAACGTACTCCAAGATCAATCTACCCCTTCCCTTCCACATTGCCTCCGTTTCTCTATCATCCATGTGCCTATCTAAGAGTCTCTTATATGTACAGGATGTACCTGACTCCACCACCACCCCTGGCAGGGTGTTCCACACACCCACACACACACACCTGTCTCTGACATCCCCCCTATACATTCCTCCAATCTCCTTAAAATTATGCCCCCTCATATTAACTATTTCCACCCTGGGAAAAAGTCTCTGGCTGCCCACTCTATCTATGCCTTTTGTCATCTTGTTCACCTCTATCAAGTCACTTCTCATCCTCCTCCGCTCCAAAGAGAAAATCCCTGGCCTCAAGATTCAGGGGAGTAAATTCAGGAATGAGATGAGGAGAAACTATTTTTCCTGGAGAGTGGTGAATTTGGAATTCTCTGCCCAGGGAAGCAACGCAGGGAGACCACCTCATGAAATGGATTTAATTCACAGTTGGATGGATTTTTGCATAGCAGGGGAATTAAGGGTAATGGGGAAAGGGTGGGTGGGTGGTGTGGAGTCCACGGCCAGATCAGCCACGATGTTATTGAATGCTGGAGCAGGCTCGAGGGGCCAAATGGCTGACCTCTGCTCCTAGTTCCTATGAATATATAAACAAAATCTTGCTGATTACAATCCAGTAAATGGGTGAAATTAATTCTGAACACGTAAGGTTCTGTCATCTCTCAGTGCCGTTTGCTAATAGAAATGCTTTCACGAGTCCTGTCTCTCAGCATCTTGACAAGGTTTGAGATGTATCCCCCTGCCCAGGACTGATTCATCACTCTCCACGTCACCTGCTTTTTCCACAGGCCCTGGAAATGCAGACATCATCCTCCCATCACAGAGCCTCTGCGGGGTCCGAGACTGCACACAGGCCCTGACAAGGTGTTCCCTCGGACCCTATGGGAGGCAAGTGCAGAAATTGCTGGGGCCCTAGCAGAGGTATCTAAAACATCCTCAGTGACAGAGAGGTTCCAGAAGATTTGCAGAGGAGTTTGGCTGTTTAAAAAGGCTCTCAACAAAAACCAGGAAATTATAATCCGGTCAGTATGATGTCAGTTGTAGGAAAGTTATTGGAGGTATTCTAAGGGACCGGATATATAAATATTTGGATAGATAGGGACTGATTAAGGATAGTTTACATGGCTTTGTGTGTGGTAGGTCATGTCAAACCAATCTTATAGCGTTTTTCAAGAAAGTTACCAGGAAAGTGAATGAAGGTAAGGTTGTGGATGTTGTCTAAATGGACTTTAGTAAGATATTTGGCAAGAACCCGCAGTGGAGACTGGTCAAGAAGGTTCAGTCGTTTGGCATTCAAGATGTGGTAGTAAATTGGATTAGACATTGGCTTTGTGGGAGAAGCCAGAGATTGGTAGTAGACGGTTGCCTCTCTGACTGGAGGCCTGTAACCAGTGGTGTGCCACAGGGTTCGGTGCTGGGTCCGTTGTGTTTGTCATCTCTATCAAATATCTGGATAATAATGTGGTTAACCAGATCAGCAGGTTTGCAGATGACACCAAGAGTGGGGGTGTAGTGGACAGTGAGGAAAACTATCATGGCTTGTAGAGGGATCTGGACCAACTGGAAAAATGGATGGAAAAATGGCAGATGGAATTCAATGCAGACAACTGTGAGGTTTTGAACTTCTGTAGGACCAACCAGGGCAGCTCTCACACAGGGAACGGTCGGAGATAGAACAAAGGAATCTGGGAATACAGGTGCATAATTCACTGAAAGTGGAATCACAAATGTACAGAAAACTTTTGATGCATTGGCCTTCATAAATCAAAACATTGAGTACGGAAGATGGGATGCTATGTTGAAGTTGTACAAGATATTGGTGAGGCCTAATTTGGAGTATTGTGTGTGGTTTTGGTCACCTACCTACAGGAAAGATGTTATCAAGGTTGAAAGAGAGCAGAGAAAATTTCCGAGACAGAGAAATGTTCCGAGGATGTTGAGAGGTCTGGAGGACCCGAGTTACAAGTGAAGATTGAATAGGTTAGGGCTCTGACTTTTAACCAGAGAGTAGTGAATCTGTGGAATGCTCTGCCACAGACTGCGGCGGAGGCCAAGTCCGTGTGTATATTTAAGGCGGAAGTTGATCATTTCCCGATCGGTCAGAGCATCAAAGGAAATGGCGAGAAGGCAGGTGTTTGGGGTCGAGCGGAATCTGCGATCAGCCATGATGCATGGTAGAACAAACTCGATGGGCTGAATGGCCAAATTCTGCTGCTATGTCTAATGGTCTTATGGACTTTATTCTTGGAATGTAGAACATTAAGAGGAGATTTGATGGATAAAATTATACAAAATTATGAGAGGTACAGATAGAGAAAATGCAAGCAGGCTTTTTCCACTGAGGTTGGGTGGGACTACCAACAGAGGTCATGGGTTAAGGTGAAAGGTGAAAAGTTGAAGGAGAACATGAGAGGAAACCTCTTTACTCAGAGGGTCACGAGAGTGTGGAGTGAGCCGCCAACACAAGAGGTGCATGTGAGCTCAATTTCAAGAGAAGTTTGGATTGGTACGTTGATGGTAGGGGTATGGAGGGCTATGGTCCTGGTGCGGGTCGATGGGGGTAGATAGTTTAAATGGCTTGGCATGGACTAGATGGACTGAAGGGCCTGTTTCTGTGTTGTGCTTCTCTGTGGCTCAATGACACAGGCCCTGACATCACTGTCAGCTTTTCGCTCCCTCCTGAAGTCACTTGGGATTGAGGAAGATTCACTTCTTCTCCAGTTCTGTAGGTTCTCAGGGGGAACCATAGACTCCTCCACAGACAGGGATGGGGTTGGGGGAGGAAAGGAAGGGTGGGATGGGATTTTCCTTAATCCTGTCCACCAGTAATATTTTGTGTCCTCTCTTTGGCCTCTTAAATCGTTTTCTAGGCACCCCAACACACTATATTCCCAGGGGTCTCCCCACTTCCCTGCCATATTCTTCCTTCTGCTTTTCCAGGAGCATTTGATGGCTCTGGGCCTGTACTCACTGGAGTTCAGAAGAAGGTTGGGGGAATCTCATTGAAACTCATTAAATGTTGAAAGGCCTAGATAGAGTGGATGTGGAGAGGATGTTTCCTATAGTGGGGGGTCTAGGACCAGAGGACGCAGATAGAGTGGATGTGGAGAGGATGTTTCCTGTAGTGGGGGAGTCTAGGACCAGAGGTCACAGATAGAGTGGATGTGGAGAGGATGTCTCCTATAGTGGGGAGTCTAGGACCAGAGGTCACAGATAGAGTGGATGTGGAGAGGATGTCTCCAATAGTGGGGGGTCTAGGACCAGAGGGCACAGATAGAGTGGATGTAGAGAGGATGTTTCCTATAGTGGGGGTCTAGGACCAGAGGGCACAGCCTCAGAATTGAAGGACGCCCCTTTAGAACAGAGATGAGGAGGGTGGTGAACCTGTGAAATTCATTGCCAAGTCATTCAGTATATTTAAAGCAGGGGTTGATAGATTCTTGATTAGTCAGAGGGTCAAAGGTCACAGAAGGCAGGCACAAGAATGAGTTGAGAGAGAGAAAATAAGTTAGCCATGACGGAATGGCAGAGCAGACTCGATGGGCTGAATGGCCTAATTCTGCTGCTATGTCTCATTTCGTTATTTATTTATTGAGGTGCATGGAGATGGCCCTTCCTGATCTTCGAGCCACATCATCAAACAAGCCCCGATTTAACCATCACTTAATCATGGGACAACTTACGATAAGCAATTAACCTACTAACCGGTACATCCTTGGACTGTGAGAGGAAACTAAAGTGCCCAGAGAGGACCCATGAGGTCACAGGGAGAACGCACAGACGCCCTCCAGGAAGCAGTGGGTATTGAACCCGGATCGCCTGCACTGTAAAGTACTGAGCTAACCACTACACTGCCATGCCATTCCAATCCGCCTTCTCCCAGCCTCTTCCCCCAGGCTGAGAGACTTCCGAACACCCTGCTGCCACCCAGGACACGTTATTGATGACAGCTCCAGTAAGAGTAATGCTGTTGAATACTTAACTCTCTGTTGTATATACACTTAGCACAGGAACAGGCCCTTCGCCCCACAGTGTTATGATGAGCCAATTAAATTAGTAATCAAATGGCCAACTAAACTAATCCTTTCTGCCTACACAAAGTCCAGAAGGCATTTACTTGGATTTTTAAAAGGCATTTAATAAGGGAACACTTGTGAGGCTGCTTAACAAGATAAAATCCTATGGTGTTACAGGAAAGATACTGGCATGGATAGAGGAATGGCTGACAGGCAGGAGGCAGTGAGTGGGAATAAAGGGGCCTTTTCTGGTTAGCTGCCAGTGATGAGTGGTGTTCCTCAGGAGTCAGTACTGGGACCGCTGCTTTTCACTTTGTTTGTCAACAGTGGAGTTGATGGCTTTGTGGCAAAGTTTTACAGATAATACGAAGGTAGGTGGAGGGGCTCCCCCCCTCTGTCTGGCAGAGCTGGTCCTCATCCCCAACAATTTTTCCTTTGGCTCTTCCCTCTTCTTCCGCATTCAAGGGGTAGCCATGGGCACCTGCACAATCTCCAGCTGTGCCACCTCCTCATTCGCTACGTAGAACAGTTCATGGTCCCAGCCACCCCAGTAGCGGTCCCCAGCCCTTCCTCCACTACACTCACAACTGCATCGGTGCCACCTTCTGCATCAATTTCATCAGCTTTGACTCTAACTTTCACTCTGGGGACAAACTATTGACTGACAGCTTTTATAAAATAAATCAGTTCCTATGATTATCTTGTCCATACCTCTTTCCACCCTGTCTCCTGTAAAAATGCTATTCCCTTTCCTTGCAAATGCTGGAGGAACCCAACAGGTCAGGAGGGGAATAAGCATTTGATGTTTCAGGCCAAGTCCAGATGAAATATCTCTGCCCAAAGCATCTAAAACAACAGTTTATTGCCCTCCTGACAGGTTGTGTTCCTCCAGCATCTGTAGAATCTCTTGTCTTTATGATAATTTGCCTATCTTTTGGCTATTTCACAGTGCTGATCAACACACTTGGATCATTGGCCTGACCTGTTAGACACTTTGCATTAAAACAGATGCAACTGTAACCTCATCCTCCTCCGCTGTGTTGGGCACGTGGCCAAGTGGTTAAGGCGTTCGTCTAGTGATCTCAAGGTCGCTAGTTTGACCCTCAGCTGTGGCAGCGTGCTTGTGTCTTTGAGCAAGGCACTTAACCACACATCGCTCTAGTCTGTGCGAGAAGTGGCGCCCCACACAGACTTCCAATCTGCGCCTTGTAAGGCATGAAAATGCCCAACGCAGGCCTCTCATGGTCTGAGTCGACGTTCCCTGCCCCCTCTCTCCTCTGCTCATCTGACTGATCTGAATGCACTTCCCTCTGCCAACTGTACGTCTCATCTCTGCTTCATTCCCTGTCACGGTAATGTCAACCTTCTCCAAAAGCATGAACAATCTCTCCACGAGGACTTTGGGCTCATTGACTTCATCTACACTCCCTGCTTCCTCAAGAAAGGATGCCTCCCTCTCCCCCTCCCATCGGGCAGACGATACAAAAGCCCGAAAGCACTGTATACAGTCAGCTCGAGGGAAGCTTCTACCTCCCCCCCATCATCAGGCTGATGGCTGGACCTCTCATACGCTGAAGATGAACTCTTCATCTCCCAGTCTACCTCACTGTGGCTCTTACAGTACCTGTCCACCAGCAAGCACCCTCTCTGTAACCGCCACACCAAATTCTGCACTATATTCTGCACACTTGATGGGAATTGGGGGGGACTGCTACATCGAGTACATTCACTCTGTCCACCACAACCACGAGGCTGGGTTTCCTGGTGGCCACCCATTTCAGTTCTATTTCCCTTTCCCACTCTGAGTTGTTGGTTCATGGACTCCTCCACTGACAGGATGAGGCCACTCCCAGCTTGGAGGAGCAACACCTCATATTCCATCTGGGTAGCCTCCAGCCAGTTGGCATGAACATCGATTTCTCCAATTTCTAGTAATTTCTCCCCCTTCCCACCTCTCTTCTTCTATTCCCAATTCTGGTTCCTCTCTCACCTCTTCACCTGGCTATCATTTCCCTCTTCCTTCCCTTTCTCCCATGATCCACCGTCCTCTCCTATCAGATTCCTCCTTCTCCAGCCTTTACCTTTCCCATCTATCACCTCCCAGCTTCTTACTTCATTCCCCCACCTCCCCCTCACCTGGTCTCACCTGTCACCTGCCAGCTTGTACTCCCACCCTCCCCCCACCTTCTTATTCCGACATCTTCCCTGTTCTTTTCTGGTCCTGATGAAGGGTCTTGGCCCGAAATGTCGACTATTTATTTCCTCCATGAATGCTGGCTGACCCGCAGAGTTCCTGCTGCCTATTGATCGCGGTGTGCTAAATTCAGCATTCTGTCCACCTTTTTGCTGCCTCAGGGTAATTATGTATGGCGTGATCTGTCTGAATGATGCATCAAGAAAAGTTTGTCATTGTATCTGACACTAATAAACCAATTCTGGTTTAGATGTCGCCTGTCCAGTCTGCGCAGTTCCCATTGATGGGGAGGCTGGTGAGATCAAGGGTTTGGAAAATATTTCCAACTTGCTTCCTGCCAATCCTGGCTGGGGGTAAGTTCAAAATCCAAAGTAAATTTATTTTCAAAATACACACGTCATCTTGTACACCGTCTCTCCTTGTGGGCATTCACAGTGAATTCAAAGAACCACAATAGGATCAATGGAAAAACAATCACATCAAGACAGACAAATAACCAGTGTGCAAAACACAATAAATTGTGCAAGTACAAAAAGATGTCACAAACCAACAATAATAATAAATAAATAAGCAATAAATATTGAGAACAGAAGATGAAGAATCCTTGAAAGTGAGTCCATAGGTTGTGGGAACATTTCAGTGATGAACTGTTCCCAGATATGGGGCAAGTGAAGTTATCCACTCTGGTTCAGAAGCCTGATGGTCGAGGGGTAATAACTGTTCCTGAACCTGGTAGTCATGTAGAGGTGAGAAGGGAGAAAGGGGATTGGTGCTCGTTTGGGTCTGACAGTGGTTTCAAAAGATTGGAATGAGAGGTGGTCCAGAGGTCTGCTGGAATAACTGGACCAGCGTATCACAGAAGCAAGTTGTTGTTAACAAGGCTCACTTATCCATCAGAAGGACTCTCACCACCCAGAACATCAGCAAGGAAGAGGTACAGGAGCCTGAAGACGCACGTTCAGTGTTTCTGGAACAACTTCTTCCCCTCTGCCATCAGACTTTGGAATGGATCCTGAACCCATAGTAGTCATAGTCATAGTCATACTTTATTGATCCCGGGGGAAACTGGTTTTCGTTACAGTTGCATCATAAATAATAAATAGTAATAACACCATAAATAGTTAAATAGTAATATGTAAATTATGCCAGGAAATAAGTCCAGGACCAGCCTATTGGTTCAGGGTGTCTGACCCTCCAAGGGAGGAGTTGTAAAGTTTGATGGCCACAGGCAGGAATGACTTCCTATGACGCTCTGTATTGCATCTCGATGGAATGAGTCTCTGGCTGAATGTACTCCTGTGCCCACCCAGAACATTATGTAGTGGATGGGAGACATTGACCAAGATGACATGCAACTTAGACAGCATCCTCTTTTCAGACACCACCGTCAGAGAGTCCAGTTCCATCCCCACAACATCACTGGCCTTACGAATGAGTTTGTTGATTCTGTTGGTGTCTGCTACCCTCAGCCTGCTGCCCCAGCAACAACAGCAAACATGATAGCACTGGCCACCACAGGCTCGTAGAACATCCTCAGCATCGTCCGGCAGATGTTAAAGGAATACTTTTGCACCGTCCATCTATTTTAGTACATATTGTTATTATAATTTAAACTCTTTTTACGTATTGCACTGTACTGCTGTCACAAGACAAAATGTTTCATGACCTACGTCAGAGATGATAAAGTCTGATTCTGATTATAATGGGGTTTAGGGAAGGTCACGAGTGAGTGTTCGGGTTAGTTCAAGCTACATTTATTGCGCACAGCCCGTGCTTTCTTGTTGTACCGGGTCCGGTCTGTCTGTCCACTCTGGCACAGGGATGCACGGCTCGCGGGCAGCAGCGGTAGGGAGGAAGAACAAGCGGTCTCTAGTGAGGAACACGTCTCTCCTGGCCTCTGCACTGTGATGTGTCGCAGGCGCCTGGCGCTCTCACAGAACTGGAGCCTCTCTATCTGCCAACTACAGAATTTATTCATCTATAAATAACAGTGAGGGAGACAGGAGCGATGTCAGGGTTCAGGAGAGACAGACACTCAGTCAAACGAGTGATTTCCAGCTCCTCAGTCAGAACTGGGTATTCTCCCTAGAATACTGGGGAGGTGCCAGAGGATCAGAGGGTGGCAAGGGTGGCACCCTTGTTGATGAGAGCATGCACTGCCAGTAACTGCAGGTCAGTCTGCTTCATGTCAGCAGGACAGATGGTTCTAGAAAGAGTAATTGAAAACAAGTCCAACAGGTACTTGGGGAGGTTTGAGATAATTAAGGAGAAGCTGGACGGATTTATAAAAGACAGCTTGTGTTTGACTAATTGAATCTTTTAAAGCGATACCAGGGAAGGCAGGTTTCGGAATGCAACAAACGTCTTCTCAATGAAATTTAAGGTGTTTACAAAAGGATAGTCTTTAAAACTACAGCTTGGAGAACAGAGGGTTCTAACTCGGTCTGGCTGAGGCCACAGAGCAGTGGTTGTGGTAATTGGTTCTTTGCTTGGAATATAAGACAAAGGAGCAGAATGAGGCCATTCAGCCCATCAAGTCTGCTCCACCATTCCCTCATGGCTGATTCATTATCCCTCTCAAAACCATTCTCCTTGATTGGACAAATTAATTCTATTAAAATGAATATTTGACCTAAATTTATATATCTTTTTCAGGCCTTACTGGTTTTTATTCGTAAATCCTTTTTTGATTCTCTTGAATCTATTTTATCCTCCTATATATGGAAAAATAAACGTCCTTGTTTAAATAAAGTTCATCTTCAAAAACCTAAAAAGTCTGGAGGTTTAGCCTTACCTAATTTTAGGTTCTATTACTGGGCAGTTAATAGACGATATCTTACATTTTGGCTATATTATATTAATCCTGTAGACTGCCCGGTATGGGTTTCTTTAGAAGCTAACTCCGTTAATAAATTTTCTATTATTTCTCTTCTTGGATCCTCACTTCCGTTATTTGTAAGTAAACTAACTGATAATTTAATAGTTAAACATACGCTGAGGATCTGGATACAATTTAGAAAACATTTTGGTTTATTGAGATTTTCCCTTTCTAGTCCCATTTATTCTAATTTTTTTAAATCCTCCATGACTGATTTAGTTTTTAAAGAATGGGGCAGGTTGGGTATTAAATGTTTTTGGGATCTGCTTGTTGGAGGAAATCTTTTTTCATTTGAGCAGTTGTCAGCTAAATATAGCTTACCCAAACTAACTTTTTTAGATATTTACAATCAGAGACTTTCTAAGATCTCAATTATGCACATTTCCTATAAGCTCAGATAAGAGTTTACTAGACATAATTTTCAGTTTGACACCTTTTCATAATGGTTCAATATCTAATATTTGTGGTATGTTACTGGAGACAAGGAATGTTCCTTTAGACAAAATTAAGAATCTCTGGGAACAAGATTTACAGACATCAATATCTGAGGAAACTTGGAATGAAATATTTAAACTGGTTAATACTTCATCGCTATGTGCTCGCCATTCCCTCATACAATTTAAGGTGGTACATAGAGTCCATATGACTAAAGATAAGCTAGTTCGTTTTTATTCGGATATATCTCCCTACTGTGACAGATGCAATAATGGAGAAGCTTCATCAATTCATATGTTTTGGACTTGTCCATGTCTTGAAAAATATTGGAAGAAAGCTTTTCAAACTTTTTCTTTACTTTTCAAAGTCAATTTTAAGCCTAATCCTCTGACGGCCCTATTCGGTATTGCTGCAGGACAAGATATCAAGCTGAAGACATCTGATTTACATATTTTGGCCTTTAGCTCTCTTATAGCTAGGAGGGCGCTTATGTTTAATTGGAAAGATGTTTTTCCTCCTACTCATGCTCAATGGTTATGCGACGTTACATCATGCTTAGATTTAGAGAAGATTCGTTGTTCAATTTCTGAATCTCGTCAAGACTTTCAAACATCGTGGGGACCCTTTCTGAATTATTTTCAAAACTTTCAAAATCCTCAATTTGTTATTTAAATTTAGATGTTGGCTATTATTAATTTTTATTATACGAGAAGGTATTTTACTTTTTTTTCTCCTTAATAAACAGCTTTGGTCTTGGTAGGGGTTAAGCTCTTTTTTGGTAATAAATTAGTATATTTCAATCTAACTATTGTCTAACCTACATGAATACGGGGTCACACACAAGGAATTCTGCAGATGCTGGAAATACAAGCAACACACATCAAAGTTGCTGGTGAACGCAGCAGGCCAGGCAGCATCTCTAGGAAGAGGTACAGTTGACGTTTCAGGCCGAGACCCTTCATCAGGACTAACTGAAAGAAGAGCTAGTAAGAGATTTGAAAGTGGGAGGGGGAGGGGGAGATCCAAAATGATAGGACAAGACAGGAGGGGGAGGGATGGAGCCAAGAGCTGGACAGTTGATTGGCAAAAGGGATATAAGAGGATCATGGGACAGGAGGTCAAGGGAGAAGGAAAAGGGGGAGAAGGGAAGCCCAGAGGATGGCCAAGGGGTATAGTGAGAGGGACAGAGGGAGAAAAAGGAGAGAGAGAGAGAAAGAATGTGTGTATATAAATAAATAACAGATGGGGTTCGAGGGGGAGGCGGGGCATTAGCAGAAGTTTGAGAAGTCAATGTTCATGCCATCAGGTTGGAGGCTACCCAGACAGAATATAAGGTGTTGTGAATACGGGGTAATGAGATCGGTATTATGAATAGATACAATGTAATTGGTAGTTTTTTTTCTTATCGTTTTGGACCTTTTATATATACTTTCTTGTACTCTGTATTCTTCTATGTAGAAACTAATAAAAATATTGAAAAGAACCCCATTTTCCTGCCTAATCATGAATCTATCAATCCCCACATTAAATATACCCAGTAACTTGGTCACCACAGCCGTCTGTGGCAATGAATTCCACAGATTCACCACTGTCTAGATAAAGAAACTCCTCCTCATCTCTGCTCTAAAGGGACATCCTTCTATTCTGAGCTGTGCCCTCTGGTCCTAAACTCCCTCACTATTGGAAACATCCTCTCCACATCCATTCTGTCTGTGCCCTCTGGTCCCAGACTCCTCCCACTATCGGAAACATCCTCTCCACATCCACACTGTCTAGGCCTTTCAATATCCGATAGGTTTCAATGAAATCCCACCCCCCTCCATTCTTCTAAACCCCAGTGAGTACGGGCCTAGAGCCATCAAACGCTCGTCATACGTTAACCCTTCCATTCCCGGAATCATTCTCGTGAACCTCCTCACTGCCCTCTCCAATGCCAGCACATCCTTTCTTAGATACGGGGCCCAAATCAGCTCACAGAACTCGTGCAGTTTGACCGGTGCCTTACAAAGCCTTGAGTGGGCGTTGCTGTTCCCCTGGGCCGGAGGAGAGTTGCTATGGATCAATAACTTTGACATCGGCATCGGAGCAGAGTGTCTAGATAGTACCGAAGCTGGAGGTGTGTCAGATGGAGCTGTGACCAGCATCGCTGACGGACTGGGCAGCCTTGGCGACAGAATTTGAACCCCATGGTGTCCGCCAGTGAGTGTGAACAGTTGGTGTCACTCTGTACCTGGCCAGGTAAATGCCCCCTCAGCTAATCGGTCGGTGGGACTCCAAGCCCAGTGGCTGGCTGAGTTCTGCTGGACAGTCGGTGAGGTGTAAACACTGGCATATTGTCCCCTTATGAAGGGACTCAGCCAGAAACATCGACTGTTTATCCCTCTCCGTAGATTCTGCCCGACCTGCTGAGTTCCTCCAGCATGCTTTGTGTGTTGCTCTACGATCCGAGTGCCCGCAGAGCCCCCTGTGTTTGATGTATAAGCTGCACCCATTCACCCTGCTGATGATGCTCAGGCAACTTTCAGCATGAGGGGTTTGAAGTTCAAGTCTGTGTCATTTATCCGAAAACCTAGCCGGCTGGTGGCGTCGTGGCATCTACAGCGGACTTCGAGCTGTGGTCCCGGGTTCGAATGCGGCCCGCTCCTCACACGCTTTCCATCTGTGCTGGGCTGAGCATCGAGCTAGCAACCCGGCCTCCTGAAAACCAGAGAAATGGTAAACAAATGGCAGGGTTGCTGCCCGATGCGTCACAGGGCAGAGAGAAGAACAATCCGTACACATGTATACCACCTATCGAAACAACGCTCCAGACCAAAGTGCACAACACAGTACGTGTAACTCACACGCATAGCTCAGAAAGTGCTACTGCCTCACGTAAAATAACAAACAATAAGGTGATATACAACACAAGTTAAAAAGTAGACAGTATAATACCTCTGCTGCTTCATGTGTGAGGAGACCTGGGTGGTGTCAGGGAGCTCAGTAGTCTCTGACCTGGGGGACGAAACAGTTTCCCACACTAACAGTCCTCGCCCTAATGTAGTTATTGTCCTCATCCCTTTGATATCGCCTGCGGTTGCTTTGATCAAGCCTTGTATGGTTGTTATTAGTCTGTGGCAGAGATCAGTAATACTCAGACAATGACACCTCACTCAGTCCCAATCGATTGACACAGAGAGTAGGGAGAGGGGGAGGTCACAGGACCATCAGCGGTCTCACAGCCAACACTGGATGAGTGTCCTGACCATTTCCACAAAGCAGCACGCTGGCCAAGGGAGAGCAGACATCTGCATCATTGGTGGATGGGCCGAGGGCACAGGGTCTTCCAGAATCTCACGTCTCAATCCGTTCCCCTCACTAACGAGAACACTTGGTCCACCCCATCCATTCTAACACGAGAAGGAGTGGTACTGAGGGAGGGTCACACTGTGGGAGGGGTGGTATTGAGGGAGGGTCACGCCGTGGGAGCAGTGGTACTGAGGGAGGGTCACACTGTGGGGGAGTGGTACTGAGGGAGGGTCACACTGTGGGAGGGGTGGTACTGAGGGAGGGTCACACTGTGGGAGGGGCGGTACTGAGGGAGGGTCACACTGGGAGGGGTGTTACTGAGGGAAGGTCACACTGTGGGAGGGGTGGAATTGAGGGAGGGTCACGCCGTGGGAGCAGTGGTACTGAGGGAGGGTCACACTGTGGAGGGGTGGTACTGAGGGAGGGTCACACTGTGGGGGAGTGGTACTGAGGGAGGGTCACACTGTGGGAGGGGTGGTACTGAGGGAGGGTCACACCGTGGGAGGGGCGGTACTGAGGGAGGGTCACACTGGGAGGGGTGGTACTGTGGGCAGGTCACACTGGGAGGGGTGGTACTGAGTGGGGGGTCACACTGGGAGGTGGTACTGTGGGCGGGTCACACTGGGGGAGGGTTGGTACTGAGGGAGAGTCACACTGTGGGAGGGGTGGTACTGAGGGGGGTCACACTTTGGGAGGGTGGTACTGAGGGAGGGTCACACTGTGGGAGGGGTGGTACTGAGGGGGGTCACACTGGGAGGATGGTACTGAGGGAGAGTCACACTGTGGGGGGGTGGTACTCAGGGAGGGTCACACTGTGGGGGGAGGGTGGTACCGAGGGAGGGTAACACTGTGGGAGGGGTGGTACTGAGGGAGGGAAACACTATGGGAGGGGTGGTACCGAGGGAAGGTCACACTGGGAGGGGTGGTACTGAGGGAGGGTCACACTGGGAGGGGTGGTACTGAGGGAGGGTCACACTGTGGAAGGGGTGGTACCGAGAGAGGGTCACACTGTGGGAGGGGTGGTACTGAAGGGGGTCACACTGTGGGAGAGACGGTACTGAGGGGGGTCACAATGTGGGAGGGGTGGTACTGAGGGGGGTCACACTGTGGGAGAGGCGGTACTGAGAGGGGTCACAATGTGGGAGGGGTGGTACTGAGGGAGAGTCACACTGTGGGAAGGGGGTACTGAGGGAGGGTCACACTGTGGGGGGGTGGTACTGAGGGAGAGTCACACTGTGGGGGGGGTGGTACTCAGGGAGGGTCACACTGTGGGAGGGGTGGTACCGAGGGAGGGTCACACTGTGGGAGGGGTGGTACCAAGGAAGTGTCACACTGTGGGAGGGGTGGTACTGAGGGAGGGTCACACTGTGAGAGGGGTGGTATTGAGGGAGGGTCACACTGGGAAGGGTGGTACTGAGAGAGGGTCACACTGGGAGGGGTGGTACTGAGGGAGGGTCACACTGTGGGAGGGGTGGTACTGAGGGGGTCACACTGTGGGAGGTGCGGTACTGAGGGGGGTCACAATGTGGGAGGGGTGGTACTGAGGGAGGGTCACACTGTGGGGGGGTACTCAGGGAGGGTCACACTGTGGGAGGGGTGGTACCGAGGGAGGGTAACACTGTGGGAGGGGTGGTACCGAGGGAGGGTCACACTGTGGGAGGGGTGGTACTGAGGGAGAGTCACACTGGGAGGGGTGGTACTGAGGGAGAGTCACATTGTGGGAGGGGTGGTACTGAGGGAGGGTCACACTGTGGGAGGGGTGGTACTGTGGGCGGGTCACACTGGGAGGGGTGGTACTGTGGGCAGGTCACACTGGGAGGGGTGGTACTGAGTGGGGGGTCACACTGGGAGGTGGTACTGTGGGCGGGTCACACTGGGGGAGGGTTGGTACTGAGGGAGAGTCACACTGTGGGAGGGGTGGTACTGAGGGGGGTCACACTTTGGGAGGGGTGGTACTGAGGGGGGTCACACTGGGAGGGTGGTACTGAGGGAGAGTCACACTGTGGGGGGCAGTATTGAGGGAGGGTCACACTGTGGGGGGCAGTATTGAGGGAGGGGTGATACGGGGGGAGTGGTGGTATTGAAGGAGAGTCACACCGTGCTGCGGGGTGACACCATCCGTGACACGCCCCCCACTCCCCATGATATTTACCCACAGACAGTTGACGATGTGGCCTCCGAGTTCAACATTTGCCCCGATCCCTGCGCTCGGTATTTGATCACAGACCAGCTGATCGCTCCCTCTGCCTGTGCCACGGGAAGCCGAGTCTCTTGGCCGTGGGTGGGGGCAGGCTTTGTGCCGGGCACCATGTCTGCGGGCTCCCTGTAGTTTTGGGAGGTACGTTCGGCTCCCGCTGGGCTCTGAAAGCAGCTTTAATGAGATGCTGAACTGGCAGGTAACTCCCACTCACACTCTTCCCACAATCACTGACCTATTTTATCACGTCTGGATGTCAAATGAATGGATTAGTCAGTTAGTTAATATTCACAACCCGGAGAGTAGAGCATCCACCTCGTATACACAGCCACTTGCAGAACACGTCTAATTGTCTTGTCAAGGTCACAGGTTATGCCTCATTCGCGGTCAGCAGTATAATATACTTTTTACATCCCATCTTCAAAAGCTCCCAGGGCAAGAGGCTTCACTCTGCGTCTGACCCCAGGCGTCTTTGATGGGAAGATGTAGAGGTAACTTCACTCTGTGTCTGACCCTTTTTTTCCCTTTATTACAAATGTCGGTGCTATACAATATTTACAAACCCAGTCACTAACACATTTACTACACTACAAACAGACAATACATGTTAAACCAATATATTGCCATCCTCATCAATGATGGCATTTACACCCCGCGGAGCCCAACGGTCCCGGAACACCTCTACGGTCGCCGTGGACTGTGCGTATTCCTTTTCAATGTTCACCCGGGCACGAACATACCCCCTAAACATAGCCAGGCAGTCCGCCCGGGGAGAACCTCCTGCCACCCTTTTCCAGGAGCCACGGATGGCAATTTTCGCCAGCCCCAGGAGCAAGTTGACAAGGACATCCTCATCCCTCTGTGCCCCCCTCCTTACTGGATGACCATATATGAATAGGGTGGGACTGAAATGCAACCAGAAGGCGAGAAGCAGCCCACGCAAATACGCGAAAAGGGGCTGCAGCCTCACACACTCCACGTACATATGGTACACGGTCTCCTCCAGCCCGCAGAAGTGACACGCGGCTGGGAGATCCGTGTACAGACTAAAGAACTTATTGCAGGGCACCGCTTTGTGCAGCACCCTCCAGCCGAGATCCCCAAGGTGCATGGGAAGGACTCCCTTGTAAAGGGACTTCCATTGGGGACCCCCCTCACCTCCAGGTGGGAAGACCGACCGCCATGGCGTGTCGGGACGGTGGACAAGGGCTAGGAAGTGGAGGGTGTGGAGCAACAGCCCATAAAGGTACCTCCTGCCTGCATCCCTGAATGGGATTGTGGGTGTCGATGAAAGACGGCTCAAGTTGTGTGGATTCGTCTCTCGGGTAAGGCTGCGGGGCCTGGGCCCGACGAGCAGCTCAGCCGGAGTCGTTCCACACACCTGAGCCGCACTGACATCCGTTGAGACGGGGCAAGGGTCGGCCAGGACCCCGCCCTCTGCCAGAGGAGGGGATTCCCGGCCTGAGGCAACCATGTTCCAGACTCTCAGTAGGTCCTGATAGAAGCCTGGCAGCCTCTGCAAAGCAGCACGGCTGACGCCCGCCGGCGGTAGCTGCATATCTTCGGCGAGACAGCAGCCCCTCCGGAGGAAGAAAGTCGCCAACACGTGCCACCTGGGAGGGTGCTCGGCGTACAGGAATCTCTGCAGAGTCCTGAGGCGGAGAGCCGCCAGTCGTGTGCGTACACACACCAGCGACTGTCCGCCCTCTCCTTCTGGGAGACTCAGAACCGCTGCAGAGACCCAGTGTTTCCTGTTTCCCCAGAAGAAGTCCACTAGCTTCCTCTGCATTCTCGCGACAAAAGGGGCAGGGGGGCGGGGGGCCAAGGTGACCATCCGGTACCACAACATGGAGGCCACCAGCTGGTTTATGACCACCACCCTGCCTCGATAGGAGAGCACCCTGAGAAGGCCTGACCAGCGCCCTAGCCGGGCCATGACCTTTGTCTCCAGGTCCTGCCAGTTCGCCAGCCAGGTCTCCCCAGAAGGACTCAGGTAGACTCCCAGATAGAGAAGACGTCTGGTGCTCCACTCAAAAGCTCTCATCTCCTCCGGCAGGGAGTCCACCTGCCACTGGCCTACTAAGAGTCCGGAACATTTCGCCCAGTTGATCCTGGCGGAGGATGCCGCCGAGAAAACATCTTGGCACTCGCTCATCCTCCGCAGGTCACAGGGGTCTGTCATCATGAGGAGTACATCATCGGCGTAGGCCGAGAGGACGACCCCCATGTCCGGTTCGCGCAGAACCAGACCTGTCAGCCTTCACCGAAGAAGGCCGAGGAATGGCTCGACACAGATCGCATACAGTTGACCGGACATGGGGCACCCTTGACGCACTCCTCTTCGGAAGTGGATAGGTCCTGTCAATGATCCGTTAATCTTAACTAGGCACTCTGCGGCAGAGTACAGGAGCCGAACTCGCGCCACAAAGTGTGGTCCGAGCCCAAAAGCCTGCAGGGTGCCCACCAGGAAACTGTGGTCCACCCGGTCAAAAGCCTTCTCTTGGTCAAGAGAAAGAAACGCTGCCGGGGTCCCAGTCTCCTGGAGTAGGTAGATCAGGTCCCGTACTAGGTGGACATTGTCCTGGATGGAGCGGCCCGGGACTGTGTAAGCTTGGTCAGGATGGACCACCTGTCCAATTACCGAACCCAGACGGTTGGCCATTGCTCGGGCGAAGATCTTGTAGTCCGCGCACAAGAGGGAGACCGGCCGCCAGTTCTTTAGCAGGCGGAGATCTCCCTTCTTGGGCAGTAGGACCACAACATATCTTCGCCATGAGAGGGGCATTTCTCCGGTGGCCAGGCTCTCCCCTAGGACAAGGCTGTAATCATTCCCCAGGATATCCCAAAAAGCCTGATAAAACTCAACACTCAGTCCATCCAGACCAGGGGACTTGCCCCTCCGGAGTTGCCGAAGGGCAGTGGACAGCTCCTCCCGAGTCAGGGGGGCATCCAGACGCACTGCGTCTTCTGGGCTGACCTTAGGCAAATCCTTCCAGACCTCATTACACGCCTCCGCATTTGACGGATCAGGCGAAAATAAGGACCGATAGAATAGGACTTCGTTGTTAATTCCATCAGGGTCCGTGATGGAGGAACCATCGGCAGCCAGCAGCTCCACTAGCTGCTTTTGAACTCCCCGCCACCGTTCCAACGAGTAGAAGAAGGGTGAGCCACGGTCCAAATCCTGCAGCATTTGGATTCGTGACCTCACATACGCACCTCGGGACTGCTGGAGCTGCAGGTTCCTTAGTGCGTCCTTCTTCCCCTGGTATTCCTGCCACAGCTGCTGGTCTTCAGCGGTCGGACCGAGGCGGGACTCCAGATCAAGCAACGCTCTCTCAAGCCGCTCAACCTCAGAGCTCCGCCTCTTTGTCGACCCCCTAGTGTACTCCCGACATAAAAACCGGATGTGGGCTTTGCCCACATCCCACCATAGCCGTAGGGAGCAGAACTCTCTCCGCCTCTCCTTCCAGGAGACCCAGAACGCTCGGAACGAATCCCGGAATCGGCTGTCCTCCAGCAGCCGGTTGTTAAAATGCCAATACCCGGATCCCACCCGAGGGTGTAGTGGAATAAATTCCATCCACACAAGGTGATGATCCGAGCACGACACTGGCCGCATGGAGGACGCCGACACGCGGGAGACGTAGGCCCGAGAGATATATATGCGGTCTATCCTGGAACCTCCTTCTCTAGACCTTCTCGAGAAGGCGCTAGAGTTGGGGTGAAGATTCCGCCAGCTGTCCACCAAGTCAAAGGAGCCGACTAGCTCCTTTAACTTTTTTGCTGATGCTGGGTCGCGTTGGCGGCCCGAGCGGTCCTCCGCCTCGAGGGTACAATTGAAATCTCCCCCGAGGATGACGCAATCCCCAGGATCGATGGAGCTCAGCAGGGCGGACAGCTGGCAGAATAGGCGCGTCTGCATCACACCACGCCTGGGAGCATACACATTGATAAAATGCAATAGTACGCCATCCAGGCGCACAACCAGGTGGAGCAGACGGCCGGGCACAACGTCCTGGACTCTTTCAATTACTGGCTGGAAGGTCGGGGCCAACAGAATCGCCACCCCGCTAGAAATGGAGCTGAGGTGGCTCATGTAGACCCCGCCCCGCCACTCCAGGAGCCATGCAGACTCGTCCGCAGGGATGGTATGGGTTTCCTGCAGGAAACTCACCGTATACCGCCCATTCCTGAGGACTTAGAGATTGTTATGCCTGCGAAGAGGAACCCTGCTGCCGTTTACATTGAGACTAGCTATGGTAAGCTTCATGGCGGGAGCACACTAGGTCTCAGCAGCTGTGCCCATTTCGTTGAGAGCGGAGGCGCCCTCCACCACACTGTCCGGAAAGAAAACAAGGATACTTTTTGCCTTCCGGTCTCGAGCGGTACCAGCGACACCCTGTGACCCACCATCCCCCGTAGGAGCGAGGCTGCTTCTCCCTCTGATGTCCCTCACTAGGTCATCTAGGAAAGATTTTAGTTGCCGTCTGTCGTTCCCCGCCACCGCATTCCTCTTTCCCTTTCCCTTTCGTCCGAGGATGACTCGCAGGGACCTCACCAGCCTCGGCATGCTGGGCCAACGAAGCGAGGCTAGTTGAGGCCGGTGCTTGGCACCCTCAGAGGTGAGAATAAAATGCTTAATTTCCTCTACAGGTATCAATGGGGACTTCTCAGGAGGGGTGAGGATGTCCATTGTTTCACTATCGAAAGAGTCCCCCTCCAACCCGTCACTGCAGACAGAATCCCCATCGGCCTCCCCGCATGTTCCAATAGATGGCTGCGCTTGTGACCCATACCGCGCAGCGGGCACCTCGCTCTTACCTGCCCGCTCCACCGTCGCATCAGCCTCATCCACATTTGCGACAGTGGAGGGACAATCCCCAGGGACTCCCTGCAAGTCATTAATTGCTGGGGTCGACGTGCACAGAATATCGCCCTCCCCAGGGGGCAGGCATAGAGGGGAACCCGGCACCTTTGGTCCAAGGGATTCACAAGCCGCCTGGTGCTGAGAATGAGAGAGCTTTGTCTCGTCTCCTCTTACATTATTCGGTACACTGGCCTCCAGAGAGGCGTTGACTTGTAGGTCCTGGGTGGAGGCCTCCAGGGCTGCCTCATTTGTGCAAACAGGGCTATCACAAGCTTTTTGCACAACCACACCATCTACCCCAGGACTGGTGGCTACATCTGGGGACTCAGGTTTAGAACTAACCCCTACCCGGATTCCCACCCCTTCCTGGGACTCCCCCGCATCTACATCCCCTGCCCTCTTGCGGGAACGTTCCCTTCTCCTCTTCACGCCGGAGGAGCACACAGGTGCAGGCTTCACCGATGGGGCGGCGCTTTCTGCTTCCATCGCCCCGTCTGCTTGCGCACGTCCCCGAGCCCCACGCTCCACTTCAGGCGAAATGGGCGTGAGCTCTGCGGCCTCAAAGGCCCGCTTCTTACTGTGCTTGGATTTCCCCTTTGCCTTCTTACTCCGCACAGACTCCACCCCGTCCCCCACCTGAACCACAGGGAGAGGAGCAGGGACCGACCCAACCGTAGGAGTAGGGACAGGGTTAGGGGTAGGGGCAGGGTGAGGGGCTGGGGCAGGATCACGGGCGGGGGCGGGGGCAGGGTCAGATGCAGGCGCAGACGCACGCGCAGGAGTAGGATCAGGGGCAGAGGTAGCTGGGGCACTGGTGCCCGAGGTGGGCTCCCTCGGGTTCCGGGCGGCAGGACAGTCCCTCCGAAAGTGCCCCACTTCCCTGCACGCATGGCACCGTGGGCGCTCGGAGCTCTAGTACACCTGATAATCCACTCCCTCGTGCCGGACAGTAAACCGGCCCTCAACATCGTCCTCCCTTTCCAGCTGCATGAATACCTGACGCCGGAAAGAGATTACGGTGCGGAGGGTGCGTCTCTTAAATTTGTGTCGGATGGCAGTGATCTCCGACCTTACTTGCCCTAAACGGGCCAGTGGGGGAAGCAAGTCCTCATTTGGAATGAAAGGCTTAACATGCCCAAGCACGATACGTTGCCCGGGGGCCGTCACCAACTCCATAGGTAAAAAGATGTTCTCTACCGTGACTCCCCTGCTTAGGGCCCGGTGCACTAGCTCTTCATTCGCCAGATAAAACACCGCCTTTCCGAACTCCTTCTCGGTGGCCAGAATACCACCTTTCCCAACAAGGTCCTCCATTGCCTCCGTACACCTTTCTAGTGTCATTCCAGGGCGCAAAATACATTGCACCCCATGTTCCACCTTCACCGACCGAAACAGGGCGTTGTCCGAGGCCGGGGAGGCAGCCGCCCTTGCGTAACTCCCCGAAGGCCCGCGACTTCCTGGAGACCGGTCCGGCATGCTGGCGCTCTTTCCAGTCCGAGAATCCTACAGTGGTGCCGGTTAGAAGTCCTGGAACGAGTCGAATAACTGGCCGGGAAAGTTTGCAGTCGACAGTTCCTCGCTGGCTCGGCGCCAGGAAAGGCTCCGTCGGACTTGCAGAGACCCAGGCCGGGAGAGGCCGAAACGTCCTTCCAGATGCTCCGGCACCGACACCGGACGAAAATCAGGAAAACAATGGAGGAGGAACGTTGCCCCGATGTCAATGGGGGGGGGGGGGGAACGACGGCGTTTGCCTCCGGTTTTGGAGCGAACCGGCTTCCTGGCGAGTTGCCAGCGGCCGCAGCTGGGAGCTACGCAGTTAGCAGCCGCCAACAAACTCAGCCCAAACCGGCAGTAAAACTCCACACCGAGTTTCCACACCAGCGCCGTCACTCACTCAGTTGCCCAGGAGACTTTTAGAGCCACCTCCAAAGTATTCCACGAACTTTATCCAGTAGTTTTGCCTCGATTTCTCCCAGCTCAGTCAGCACAGCTCCTCTCTGTGTCTGACCCTTGTTTTTACAAAATTCTTTATTACAAATGTCGGTGCTATACAATATTTACAAACCCAGTCACTAACACATTTACTACACTACAAACAGACAATACATGTCAAACCAATATATTGCCATCCTCATCAACGATGGCATTTCACCCCGCGGAGCCCAACGGTCCCGGAACATCTCGACGGTCGCCGTGGACTGTGCGTATTCCTTTTCAATATTCACCCGGGCACGAACATACCCCCTAAACATAGCCAGGCAGTCCGCCCCGGGAGAACCTCCTGCCACCCTTTTCCAGGAGCCACGGATGGCAATTTTCGCCAGCCCCAGGAGCAAGTTGACAAGGACATCCTCATCCCTCTGTGCCCCCCTCCTTACTGGATGACCATATATGAATAGGGTGGGACTGAAATGCAACCAGAAGGCGAGAAGCAGCCCACGCAAATACGCCAAAAGGGGCTGCAGCCTCACACACTCCACGAACATATGGTACACGGTCTCCTCCAGCCCGCAGAAGTGACACGCGGCTGGGAGATCCGTGTACAAACTAAAGAACTTATTGCAGGGCACCGCTTTATGCAGCACCCTCCAGCAGAGATCCCCAAGGTGCATGGGAAGGACTCCCTTGTAGAGGGACTTCCATTGGGGACCCCCCTCACCTCCAGGTGGAAAGACCGACCGCCATGGCGTGTCGGGACGGTGGACAAATGCTAGGAAGTGGAGGGTGTGGAGCAGCAGCCCATAAAGGTACCTCCTGCCTGCATCCCTGAATGGGATTGTGAGTGTCGATGAAAGACGGCTCAAGTTGTGTGGATTCGTCTCTCGGGTAAGGCTGCGGGGCCTGGGCCCGACGAGCAGCTCAGCCCGAGTCGTTCCACACACCTGAGCCGCACTGACATCCGTTGAGACGGGGCAAGGGTCGGCCAGGACCCCGCCCTCTGCCAGAGGAGGGGATTCCCGGCCTGAGGCAACCATGTTCCAGACTCTCAGTAGGTCCTGATAGAAGCCGGGCAGCCTCTGCAAAGCAGCACGGCTGACGCCCGCCGGTGGTTGCTGCATATCTTCGGCAAGACAGCAGCCCCTCCGGAGGAAGAAAGTCGCCAACACGTGCCACCTGGGAGGGTGCTCGGCGTACAGGAATCTCTGCAGAGTCCTGAGGCGGAGAGACGCCAGTCGTGTGCGTACACACACCAGCGACTGTCCGCCCTCTCCTTCTGGGAGACTCAGAACCGCTGCAGAGACCCAGTGTTTCCTGTTTCCCCAGAAGAAGTCCACTACCTTCCTCTGCATTCTTGCGACAAAAGGGGCGGGGGGCCAAGGTGACCATCCGGTACCACAACATGGAGGCCACCAGCTGGTTTATGACCACCACCCTGCCTCGATAGGAGAGCACCCTGAGAAGGCCTGACCAGCGCCCTAGCCGGGCCATGACCTTTGTCTCCAGGTTCTGCCAGTTCGCCAGCCAGGTCTCCCCAGAAGGACTCAGGTAGACTCCCAGATAGAGAAGACGTCTGGTGCTCCACTCAAAAGCTCTCATCTCCTCCGGCAGGGAGTCCACCTGCCACTGGCCTACTAAGAGTCCGGAACATTTCGCCCAGTTGATCCTGGCGGAGGATGCCGCCGAGAAAACATCTTGGCACTCGCGCATCCTCCACAGGTCACAGGGGTCTGTCATCATGAGGAGTACATCATCGGCGTAGGCCGAGAGGACGACCCCCATGTCCGGTTCGCGCAGAACCAGACCTGTCAGCCTTCGCCGAAGAAGGCCGAGGAATGGCTCGACACAGATCGCATACAGTTGACCGGACATGGGGCACCCTTGACGCACTCCTCTTCGGAAGTGGATAGGTCCTGTCAATGATCCGTTAATCTTAACTAGGCACTCTGCGGCAGAGTACAGGAGCCGAACTCGCGCCACAAAGTGTGGTCCGAGCCCAAAAGCCTGCAGGGTGCCCACCAGGAAACTGTGGTCCACCCGGTCAAAAGCCTTCTCCTGGTCAAGAGAAAGAAACGCTGCCGGGGTCCCAGTCTCCTGGAGTAGGTGGATCAGGTCCCGTACTAGGTGGACATTGTCCTGGATGGTGCGGCCTGGGACTGTGTAAGATTGGTCAGGATGGACCACCTGTCCAATTACCGAACCCAGACGGTTGGCCATTGCTCGGGCGAAGATCTTGTAGTCCGCGCACAAGAGGGAGACCGGCCGCCAGTTCTTTAGCAGGCGGAGGTCTCCCTTCTTGGGCAGTAGGACCACAACAGCTCTTCGCCATGAGAGGGGCATTTCTCCGGTGGCTAGGCTCTCCCCTAGGACAAGGCTGTAATCATCCCCCAGGACATCCCAAAAAGACTGATAAAACTCAACACTCAGTCCATCCAAACCAGGGGACTTGCCCCTCCGGAGTTGCCGAAGGGCAGTGGACAGCTCCTCCCGAGTCAGGGGGGCATCCAGACGCACTGCGTCCTCTGGGCTGACCTTAAGCAAATCCTTCCAGACCTCATTACACGCCTCCGCATTTGACGGATCAGCCGAGAATAAGGACCGATAGAATGAACGGACCTCGTCGTTAATTCCATCAGGGTCCGTGATGGAGGAGCCATCGGCAGCCAGCAGCTCCACTAGCTGCTTTTGAACTCCCCGCCACTTTTCCAACGAGTAGAAGAAGGGTGAGCCACGGTCCAAATCCTGCAGCATTTGGATCCGTGACCTCACGTACGCACCTCGGGACTGCTGAAGCTGCAGGTTCCTTAGTGCGTCCTTCTTCTCCTGGTATTCCTGCCACAGCTGCTGGTCTCCAGCGGTCGGACCGAGGCGGGACTCCAGGTCAAGCAACGCTCTCTCAAGCCGCTCAACCTCAGAGCTCCGCCTCTTTGTCGACCCCCTAGTGTACTCCCGACATAAAAACCGGATGTGGGCTTTCAAAGTATTCCACGAACTTTATCCAGTAGTTTTGCCTCGATTTCTCCCAGCTCAGTCAGCACAGCTCCTCTCTGTGTCTGACCCTTTTTTTTACAAAATTGTTTATTACAAATGTCGGTGCTATACAATATTTACAAACCCAGTCACTAACACATTTACTACACTACAAACAGACAATACATGTCAAACCAATATATTGCCATCCTCATCAACGATAGCATTTACACCCCGCGGAGCCCAACGGTCCCGGAACACCCCTATGGTCGCCGTGGACTGCGCGTATTCCTTTTCAATATTCACCCGGGCACGAACATACCCACTAAACATTGCCAGGCAGTCTGCCCGGGGAGATCCTCCTGCCACCCGCTTCCAGGAGCCACGGATGGCAGTTTTCACCAGCCCCAGGAGCAAGTTGACAAGGACATCCTCATCCCTCTGTGCCCCCCTCCTTACTGGATGACCATATATAAATAGGGTGGGGCTAAAATGCAACCAGGAGGCGAGAAGCAGCCCACGCAAATACGCCAAAAGGGGCTGCAGCCTCGTACACCCCATGTACATGTGGTACACGGTCTCCTCCAGCTCGCAGTAGTGACATGCGGCTGGGAGATCCGTGTACAGACTAAAGAACTTATTGCAGGGTACTGCTCTGTGCAGCACCCTCCAGCCGAGATCCCCAAGGTGCATGGGAAGAACTCTCTCGTAAAGGGACTTACATTGGGGACCCCCCTCACCTCCAGGTGGAATGACCGACCGCCATGGCGTGTCGGGACGGTGGACAAGGGCAAGGAAGTGGAGGGTGTGGAGCAGCAGCCCATAAAGGTACCTCCCGCTTGCATCCCTGAATGGGATTGTGGGTGTCGAGGAGAGACGGCTCAAGTTGTGTGGACTCGGCTCCCGAGCAAGGCTGCGGGGCCTGGGCCCGACGAGCAGCTTAGCTTGAGTCGATCCACACACCCGAACCGCACCGACATCCGTTGGGGTAGGGCAATGGTCGGCCAGGACTCCGCTCTCTACCAGAGGAGGGGATTCCCGGCCTGAGGCAACCATGTTCCAGATTAGAAGCCGGACAGACTCCGCAAAGCAGCACGGCTGACGATCGCCGGAGGCAGCTGCATATCTTCATGAAGACAGCAGCAGCCTCTCCGGAGGAAGAATGTCACCAACACGGGCCACCTGGGAGGGTGCTCGGCGTACAGGAATCTCTGCAGAGTCCTGAGGCGGACAGCCGATAGTCGTGTACGTACACACACCAGCGACTGTCCGCCCTCTCCCGCTGGGAGACTCAAGACCGCTGCGGAGACCCAGTGTTTCCTGTTGCCCCAGAAGTCCACTAACTTCCTCTGCATTCTCGCAACAAAAGGGGCAGGAGGGGCCAAGGTGACCATCCGGTACCACAACATGGAGGCCACCAAGAGGAATTCTGCAGATGCTGGAACTTCAAGCAACACACATCAAAGGGTCTCGGCCTGAAACGTGGATTGTACCTCTTCCTAGAGATGCTGCCTGGCCTGCTGCGTTCACCAGCAACTTTGACATGGAGGCCACCAGCTGGTTTATGACCACCACCCTGCCTCGATAGGAAAGCACCCTGAGAAGGTCTGACCAGCGCCCCAGCCGGGCCATGACCTTTGTCTCCAGGTCCTGCCAGTTCGCCAGCCAGGTCTCCCCAGAAGGACTCAGGTAGACTCCCAGATAGAGAAGACGACTAGTGCTCCACTCAAAAGCTCTCATCTCCTCCGGCAGGGAGTCCACCTGCCACTGGCCTACTAAGAGTCCGGAAAATTTTGCCCAGTTGATCCTGGGATCTGTCATGATGAGGAGTACATCATCGGCGTAGGCCGAGAGGACGACCCCCATGTCCGGTTCACGCAGAGCCAGACCTGTCAGGCTTCGCCGAAGAAGGCTGAGGAGTGGCTCGACACAGATGGCATACAATTGACCAGACATGGGGCACCCATTACGCACTCCTCTTCTGAAGGGAATGGGGGCTGACAGTGATCCGTTAATCTTAGCTAGGCACTCTGCGGCAGAGTATAGGAGCCGAACCCGGGCCACAAAGTGTGGTCCGAGCCCAAAAGCCTGCAGAGTGCCCACCAGGAAACTCTGGTCTACCCGGTCAAACGCTTTCTCCTGGTCAAGAGAAAGAAACGCTGCCGGGGACCCAGTCTCCTGTTGCAGGTGAATCAGGTCCCGCACTAGGTGGACATTGTCCTGGATGGAGCGGCCCGGGGCTGTGTAAGATTGGTCAGGATGGACCAACTGTCTCAGTACTGAACCAAGACGGTTGGCCATTGCCCGGCGAAGATCCTGTGGTCCGCGCAAAAGAGGGAGACCGGCCTCCAGTGCTTTAGCAGGTGGAGGTCTCCCTTCTTGGGCAGTAGGACCACAACAGCTCTCCGCCATGAGAGGGGCATTTCCCCGGTGGCGAGGCTCTCTCCTAGGACAAGGCTGTAATCATCCCCCAGGACATCCCAAAAAGCCCGATAAAACTCTACACTCAGTCCATCTAAGCCAGGGGACTTGCCCCTCCGGGGTTGCCGAAGGGCAGTAGACAACTCCTCCCGAGCCAGGGGAGCGTCCAGACGCACTGCGTCCTCTGGGCTGACCTTAGACAAATCTCTCCAGACCTCATTGCACGCCTCTGCATTTGACGGATCAGGCGAGAATAAGGACCGATAGAATGAACGGACTTCTTTGTTAATTCTGTCGGGGTTCGTGATGGAGGAGCCATCGGCAGCCAGCAACTCCACTAGCTGTTTTTGAACTCCCCGCCACTTCTCCAACGAGTAGAAGATGGGTGAGCCACGGTCCAAATCCTGCAGCATTTGGATCCGTCACCTCACGTACGCACCTCGGGACTGCTGGAGCTGCAGATTCCTTAGTGAGTCCTTCTTCTCCTGGTATTCCTGCCACAGCTGTTGGTCTCCAGCGGTCGGACCGAGACGGGACTCCAGGTCAAGCAATGCTCTCTCAAGCCGCTCGATCTCAGATCCCCGCCTCTTTGTCGACCCCCTAGTCTACTCCCGACAGAAAAACCAGATGCGGTCTTTGCCCACATCCCACCACAGCCGGAGGGAGCAGAACTCGCTCCGTTTCTCCCTCCAGGTGACCCAGAACGCTCGGAACGAATCCCGGAATCGGCTGTCCTCCAGCAGCCGGTTGTTAAAATGCCAATACCCGGATCCCAGCCGAGGGTGCAGAGGAATAAATTCCATCCACACAAGGTGATGATCCGAGCACGACACTGGCCGCATGGAGGACGCCGACATGCGGGAGACGTAAGCCCGAGAGATATACAGGCGGTCTATCCAGGAACCTCCCTCTCTAGATCTTCTCGAGAAGGCGCTAGAGTCGGGGTGAAGATTCCGCCAGCTGTCCACCAAGTCAAAGGAGCCGACTAGCTCCTTTAACTTTTTTGCCAATGCTGGGTCGCGTTGGCGGCCCGAGCGGTCCTCCGCCTCGAGGGTACAATTGAAGTCTCCCCCGAGGATGACGCAGTCCCCAGGATCGATGGAGCTCAGCAGAGTGGACAGCTGATAGAATAGGCGCGTCTGCATCACCCCGCGCCTCGGAGCGTACACATTGATAAAATGCAAAGGTACATCACCCAGGCGCACAGCCAGGTGGCGCAGACGGCCGGGCACAACATCTTGGACTCTCACGATTCCTGGCTAGAAGGTCGGGGCCAACAGGATCGCCACCCCGCTAGAGTTGGAACTGAGGTGGCTCATGAGAACCCCGCCCTGCCACTCCAGGAGCCAAGCGGACTCGTACCCCGGGATGGTTTGAGTTTCCTGCAGGAAACTCACCGCATATCTCCCATGCATGAAGACTGACAGATTGCTATATCTGCGGAGAGAGCCATGCCTTCCATTTACAGTTAGGCTCGCTATGGTAAGTCTTATGTCGGGAGCACTCTAGGCCTCAGCACCAGTACCCTTCCCGCTGAGAGCGGCTGCGCCCACAACCACACTATCCCGAAGAAAACTAAGAATAGTTTTTGCTTTCCGGGCCCGACTGGTACCATCGCCACCCTGTGACCCACCATCTCCCGAAGGAGCGAGGCTGCTTCTCGCTCTGATTTCCCTTCCCAGGTCATCCAGGAAAGATTTCAGCTGCCGCCTGTCATTCCCCGACACAGCATTCCTCTTCCCCTTCCCCTTCCGAATGAGGATGACTCGCAGGGACTTCACCAGCCTCGGCATGCTAGACCAGCGAAGCGAGGCTAGTTTAGGCCGATGCTTTGCACCCTCAGAGTTAAAAATGAACTTCCTAATTTCCTTCACCGGTATCAATGGGGATTTCTCGGGGGGCGGGTGAGGATGTCCAATGTCTCACTATCAAAGGGGTCTTCCTCCAACCCCTCACTGCAAATAGATCCCCTATCTTCCTCCTCGTGTGCTCCAATGGAAGCGGGCACCCCACTCACACCTGCCCGCTCCACCGTCGCATCGGTTCCATCCACAGTTACAACAATGGAGGGATCCCCAGGGACTCCCTGCAGGCCACCAGCCGATGGGGTCAGCATGCAGAGTATACCACCCTCCCTAGGAGACAGGCACGAAGGGGACCCCAGCGCCTCTGGTCCACGGGATTCACCGGCAGCCTGATGCTGACAGTAAGAGAGCCTGGTCTCCTCTCCTCTCATATTATGCAGTACACTTGCCTCCAGGGAGGCGCCTACTACTGAGTCCTGGGTGGAGGGCTCCAGGTCTGTCTCATTTGTGCAAACAGGGTTAGCACTAGCTTTCTGCACAACCACACCATCCACCACCGGACTGCTGGCTGCGTCAGGGGCTCAGGTTTAGAACCAACCTCCACCCGGATTCCCACCCATTCCAGGGACTCCCCCGCATCGACATTCCCTGCCCTCTTGGGGGAACATTCCCTTCTCCTCTTCATGCCGGAGGAGCACACAGGTACAGGATTCACTGATGGGGCGGTACTCTCCGCTTCCATCGCCCGGTCTAACTGCGCACTTCCCCGGTGCCTCACGCTCCACTTCAGGGCAAATGGGCGTGAGCTCTGTGGTCTTGGGGGCCGGCTTCTTAGGGCGCTTGGACTTCTTTGCCTTCTTACTCCGCACAGACTCCACCCCGTCCCCCACCTGAACCACAGGGGGAGGAGCAGGGGCCGACCCAAACGTAGGAGTAGGGACAGGGGTAGGGGCAGGGTGAGGGGCCGGGGCAGGATCAGGGGCGGGGGCAGGGTCAGATGCAGGCGCAGGTGCACGCGCAGGGGTAGGATCAGGGGCAGAGGTAGCTGGGGCACTGGTGCCCGAGGTGGGCTCCCTCGGGTTCCGGGTGTTAGGACAGTCCCTCCGAAAGTGCCCCACCTCCCTGCACGCATGGCGCCGTGGGCGCTCGGAGCTCCAATACACCTGATAATCTACCCCCTAGTGCCGGACAGTAAACCAGCCCTCAACGTCGTCCTCTCTTTCCATCTGCATGAATACCTGACGCCGGAAAGAGATTACGGTACGGAGTGTGCGTCTCTTAAATTTGTGCCGGATGGAAATTATCTCCGACCTTACTCGTCCCAAACGGGCTAGCGGGGGAAGCAGGTCCTCGTTGGGAATGAAAGGCTTAAAGTGACCGAGGACGATGCGTTGTGTGGGGGCTGTCACCAGCTCCATCTGTAAAAAGATGTTTTCTACCATGACTCCCCTGCTTAGAACCCGGTGCACTAACTCTTCATTCGCCAGATAGAACACTGCCTTTCCGGACTCCTTTTCGGTGGCCAAAATACCACCTTTCCCCACCAGGTCCTCCATGGCCTCCGCACACTTTTCCAGAGTCATTCCAGGACGTAAAATACATTGCACCCCGCGTTTCACCTTCACCGACCGAAACAGGGCGTTGTCCGGGGCTTGGGAGGCAGCCGCCCCTGCATAACTTCCCCAAGGCCCGCGACTCCCTGGAGACCGGTCCGGCATGCTGGCGCTATTTCCAGTCCGAGAATCTTACAGCGGTGCTGGTTAGAAGTCCTGGAGCGAGTCGAGTAACTGGCGGGAAAAAGTTTGTCCTCGACAGTACCTTGCTGGCTCGGCGCCAGAAATTCCAGCGCCAGGAAAGGCTCCGTCGAACCTGCAGAACTCCCAGGCCGGGAGAGGTCGAAACGGCCTTTCAGATGCTCCGGCTCCTACACCGAACGAGAATCAGGAAGATAAATGAGGAGGAAAGTTGCCCCAATGTCAGTGGGGGAACAACGGCGTTTGTCTCCGGTTTCGGAGCGAACCGGCTTCCTGGCGAGTTGCCAGCAGCCGCAGCTGGGAGCTACGCAATTAGCAGCCACCAACAAACCCAGTCCAAACTGGCAGTAAAGCTCCACACCGAGCTTCCACAGCAACGCCGTCACTCACTCAGTTGTCCAAGAGACTTTTAGAGCCACCTCCAAAGTATTCCACGAACTTTATGCAGTAGTTTTTCCTCGATTTCTCCCAGCTCAGTCAGCACAGCTTCACCCTGTGTCTGACCCCGGGAGTTTGTGATGGGACAGTGTGGAGGGAGCTTCACTTTGTGTCTGACCCCAGGAGTGTGTGATGGGACAGGGCAGAGGGAGATTCACTCTCTGCTGGACTGATGGGACGGTGTGGAGGGAGCTTCACTCTCTGCTGGACTGATGGGACGGTGTGGAGGGAGCTTCACTCTCTGCTGGACTGATGGGACGGTGTGGAGGGAGCTTCACTCTCTGCTGGACTGATGGGACGGTGTGGAGGGAGATTCCAGTCTCTGACCCTGGGAGAGGATAAGGTGATGGACCTTGCCTTTCATGTCCCTCATTGCTTTGACCATTCCCAGATCTGGAACATCCTTCACTGCTGTTCTGCTCTGGAGAAGCGATTTGCTTTTGTGTGTCTCCAGTCTCTCTCTTCTGGTCTGTGTGAACCTGACCAGGTCAAAAATGTTTGTGAAGGTCTGTGAAGTTCAAATACTGTGGGCAGAAAATGGCTAACGCGAGAGGGCAGAGTTTAAGGTGATTGGAGGAAAGTATAGGGGGGAAGTCAGAGGTAGATTTATTTTTACACAGGGAATGCTGAGTGAGCGGAACACACTGCCCGGGGTGGTGGTGGAGTCAGATGCATTCGGGACATTTAAGAGACTCTTTGATGGGATGGGTGATAGAGAAACGGAGGGCTGCGTGGGAGGGAAGGGTGAGATTGATCTTGGAGTGGGTTAAAGGGTCAGCACTTCACTGTGGGCTGAAGGGCCTGTACTGTACTGTTGCGTTTGATGGGCATCGCAGTGGTGTACTGGTTAGCGTGACATTATTACATTCCGCACGTCAGAGTTTGGGGTTTAATCCTGGGGTCTTTCTAAGCAAGTTTCTGTGTTTTTCCCATGTGTGCTTGGGTTTCCTCCGGGTGCCCTGGTTTCCTCCCACAGTCCAAAGTTATACCGGTGAGTAGGTTAATTGGTCATTGTAAATTGTCCTGTGTTAAACTAGGTTTAAAGCGGTGGGTTAAACCGGGTTTGGAGTGGTGGGTTAAACCGGGTTTAGAGTGGTGCGTTTTGTGGGCGATACGGCTGGAAGTGTCTGTTGCACGCTGTATCCCAGAGTAAAGTGAAAGTGAAGTTGTTGGCAAGCTGTGGTATCCACTGCCATTGGCCACTAATTTTTTTTATTTTCAAAATATACTTTATTCAAAAATAAATTATGTACAATAAACCATCAATAAACCATTCAATAACTTTCCATCCCTTACATATGTTTCCATTCTGGTCTGTACATATCCGTATTTATAGCCACCCACGTGGCACTCCAGTAGTTCAGCTTACCACATCATTATTGAGGGGTATACTCCTCGCCCACCGACCCCTCCCACTCCCACGGGTGAAAACCCTAAACCGTGGTCCTTCCCCACCGGGCCCTTGTGGTGGCTGCACCAAGTTTCAGTGCGTCCCTCAGCACGTACTCCTGCAGCCGAGAATGTGCCATTCGGCAGCATTCTCCCACGGACATCTCCATGTGCTGGTAGATCATTAAGTTTCGGGCCGACCAAAGAGCGTCTTTCACCGAGTTGATGATCTGCCAGCAGCACCGGATGTTGGTCTCCGTGTGCGACTACGGGAACAGCCCGTAGATCAGAGAGTCCTCTGTTACGCAGCTGCTGGGGATGAAACGTGACACTAGCCCGTCCATCCTCCTCCACACCCTCTCTGCAAACTGACAGTGTGCAAAGAGGTGGGTCATAGACTCCTCACTGCAGTCCTCCCATGAGCAGCGGGGTGTGGAGACGATGTTCCAGGCGTACAGGAGGGCTCTGACTAGGAGGGCCCCTCTCACTGCCAGCCAGGCGAGGTCCTGGTGCCTGTTGGTGAGATCTGGCGATGAGGCATTTTGCCAGATGAACTGGACGGTCTGCTCAGGGAACCACCCCACTGTGTCCATCACGTCCTTCTCCTGCAGTGCCTGCAGGACATTACATGCTGGCCACTGCCTGATGGCCCTGTGGTCAAAGGCGTTCTCCTGGAAGAACTTTTCTACAAAGGGCAGGTATGGCGGCAACGACCAGCTGACTGGGGCGTTGCGCGGGAGTGGGGCGAGACCCATTCTTCGTAGCCAGGGCGACAGGTAGAACCTGGGCACATAGTGGTACTTGGTGCCCACATACCTGAGTTCTACACACAACCTGATGCAGCCACATACGAAGCTGGCCATCAGGGTGAGGGCGACATTGGGGACGTTCTTGCCCCCGTTGTCCAGGGACTTCTGCATGATGGTCCATCTCACCTGCTCCATCTTGGATCTCCAGACGAATCTGAAGACAGCTCGGGTGATTTCCAAGCTGTAGGAGCAGGGGACGGGCCACACCTGCGCCAAGTACAGCAGCCCTGAGAGCACCTCACACCTGATGACCAGGTTCTTGCCTGTTATCGACAGGGAGCGCCCTCCCCACAGTCCCAGTTTCTGTTTCACCTTGGCGTCCGCTCCTGCCAGTTCTTGTTGCACGCCTCAGCCCCTCCGAACCAGATCCCCAACACCTTCACGTGGTCAGACTTGATGAAGGGGACGCTGGATCGGTCGGGCCAGTTGCCGAAGAGCATGGCTTCGCTCTTCGTGCGGTTGACCCTGGCTCCCGACGCTAGCTCGAACTGTTCGCAGGTGCCAATCAACCTGCGAACTGACCTCGAATCAGAGCAGAAGACGGTGACGTCGTCCATGTACAGGGAGGTTTTCACTTGGGTCCCTCCACTGCCTGGCAGCGTCACCCCTCTTATGCCCCCATCCCTCCTGATGGCTTCCGCAAAGGGTTCTATGCAGCAGACAAGACGGGGGGGGGGGGGGGACAGCCCTGCCTGACTCCAGATCTGATGGGGAAGCTGTCTGTTTCCCACCCGTTGACCTGCACTGCACTACGGATGTCTGTGTAGAGCAGTCTGATCCAATTCCGGATTCCCTCCCCAAATCCCATTTTGGAGAGCACGTCCGCCATGTACGTGTGCGATATCCTGTCGAAGGCTTTCTCCTGGTCCAGGCTGACCAGGCAGGCGTCCACCCCACTGTCCTGCACGTAGGCGATGGTGTCCTTCAGCAGCCCAAGGCTGTCTGAGATCTTCCTGCCCGGTACAGCACAGGTTTGGTCTGGGTGAATCACCTGTCCCAGAGCAGACTTGACCCTGTTGGCGATCGCCTTGGACAGGATTTTGTAATCCACATTCAGGAGAGAGATGGGTCTCCAATTTCTAATGTCCTCCCTTTCCCCCTTCTGCTTGTAGATGAGGGTGATGATGCCGGCCAGAAGCATAGTGTTGTACACTTCCAGCAGGTCTGGGCCCATGCAGTTCCACAGAGCTGAGTACAACTCAGCCGGTAAGCCGTTGCTTCCAGGAGTCTTACTGGACTCAAAGGAACGGATGGAGCCTGTCAGCTCGTCCAGGGTCAGTGGCTGATCCAGACTCTCCGGCTTGCCATCGTCTAAGACCTGCGTGATAGACGACAGGAAGTTGCAGGAGGCTGTGGATTCTGTGGCTTTTTCGTCGTACACACCAGCATAGAAGGACTTGCAGATCCTCAGTATGTCGGTCTGCGAGGATGCGACTGAGCTGTCCTCTTCCTTAAGGTTGTGGGTCACAGAGCTCCCCCTGTGCACCTTTTGGAAGAAGAAGCGTGAGCACGTCTCGTCCCGCTCCACGGTTTGGACCCTTGATCGGAAGATGATCTTGGAGGATTCAGCGGCGAGGTGCTGGGCTTGCCGGCCCTTCACCTCTGGCAATTCCTCCCTGACATCCACCCCCTTCGACTGCAGAAGGAGAAGTTGCTGCAACTCTGTCTGGAGTTTACGCAGTTCCCTCTGCTCCTGCCTTGCTTTCTGGATACCCTTGCGGATGAAGAATGTGTTGGCCACTAATTTTTTTTATTACAAAATATACTTTATTCAAAAATAAATATATACAATAAACCATTCAATAACTTTTCATCCTTTACATACGTTTCCATTATACTCAGTAAAATATCCGTGTTTATAGCCACCCACGTGGCACTCCAGTAGTTCAGCTTAGCATCTCATTGTTGAGGGGTATACTCCTCGCCCACCGACCCCTCCCACTCTCCCGGGTGGAGAAAACCTATACTGTGGTCCTTCCCCACCGGGCCCTTGCGGTGGCTGCACCGAGTTTCAGTGCGTCCCTCAGCATGTACTCCTGCAGCCGAGAGTGTGCCAGTCGGCAGCATTCTCCCACGGACATCTCCATGTGCTGGTAGATGATCAAGTTTCGGGCTGACCAAAGAGCGTCTTTCACCGAGTTGATGATCTGCCAGCAGCACCGGATGTTGGTCTCCGTGTGCGTCCCCGGGAACAGCCCGTAGATCAGAGAGTCCTCTGTTACGCAGCTGCTGGGGATAAAACGTGACAGTAGCCCGTCCATCCTCCTCCACACCCTCTTTGCGAACTGGCAGTGTGCAAAGAGGTGGGTCACAGACTCCTCCTCACTGCAGTCCTCCCGTGGGCAGTGGGGTGCGGGGACGACATTCCGGGCGTACAGGAGGGCTCTGACTGGGAGGGCCCCTCTCACCGCCAGCCAGGCGAGGTCTTGGTGCCTGTTGGTGAGATCTGGCGATGAGGCATTTTGCCAGATGAACTGGACAGTCTGCTCAGGGAACCACCCCACTGTGTCCATCACGTCCTTCTCCTGCAGTGCCTGCAGGACCCTTCGTGCCGACCACTGCCTGATTGCCTTGTGGTCAAAGGCGTTCTCCTGGAAGAACTTTGCTACGTGGGACAGGTATGCCGGCAACGACCAGCTGACTGGGGCGTTGCGCGGGAGTGGGGCCAGACCCATCCTTCGTAGCCAGGGCGACAAGTAGAACCTGGGCACATAGTGGTACTTGGTGCCCACATACCTGGGCTCTACACACAACCTGATGCAGCCACATACGAAGCTGGCCATCAGGGTGAGGGCGACATTGGGGACGTTCTTGCCCCCGTTGTCCAGGGACTTGTGCATGGCGGTCCGTCTCACCCGCTCCATCTTGGATCCCCAGACGAATCTGAAGACAGCCCGGGTGATTTCCGAGCTGTAGGAGCGGGGGACGGGCCAGACCTGCGCCAAGTACAGCAGCCCTGAGAGCACCTCACACCTGATGACCAGGTTCTTGCCCGTTATCGACAGGGAGCGCCCTCCCCACAGTCCCAGTTTCTGTTTCACCTTGGCAGTCCGCTCCTGCCAGTTCTTGCTGCACGCCTCAACCCCTCCGAACCAGATCCCCAACACCTTCATGTGGTCAGACCTGATGGTGAAGGGGACGCTGGATCGGTCGGGCCAGTTGCCGAAGAGCATGGCTTCGCTCTTCGTGCGATTGACCCTGGCCCCCGTCGCTAGCTCGAACTGTTCGCAGGTGCCAATCAGCCTGCGAACTGACCTCGGATCAGAGCAGAAGACGGTGACGTCGTCCATGTACAGGGAGGTTTTCACTTGGGTCCCTCCACTGCCTGGCAGCGTCACCCCTCTTATGCCCTCAACCCTCCTGATGGCTTCCACAAAGGGTTCTATGCAGCAGACAAACAAGACAGGGGAGAGGGGGCAGCCCTGCCTGACTCCAGACCTGATGGGGAAGCTGTCTGTTTCCCACCCGTTGACCTGGACTGCACTACGGATGTCTGTGTAGAGCAGTCTGATCCAATTCCGGATTCCCTCCCCAAATCCCATTTTGGAGAGCACGTCCGCCATGTACGTGTGCGATATCCTGTCGTAGGCTTTCTCCTGGTCCAAGCTGACCAGGCAGGCGTCCACCCCCCTGTCCTGCACGTAGGCGATGGTGTCCCTCAGCAGCGCGAGGCTGTCTGAGATCTTCCTGCCCGGTACAGCACAGGTTTGGTCCGGGTGGATCACCTGTCCCAGAGCAGACTTGACCCTGTTGGCGATAGCCTTGGACAGGATCTTGTAGTCCACATTCAGGAGAGAGATGGGTCTCCAATTCCTAATGTCCTCCCTTTCCCCCTTCTGCTTGTAGGTGAGGGTGATGATGCCCTTCCTCATGGACTCAGACATACTGCCGGCCAGAAGCATAGCGTTGTACACTTCCAGCAGGTCTGGGCCCATCCAGTTCCACAGAGCCGAGTACAACTCAGCCGGTAAGCCGTCGCTTCCGGGAGTCTTACCCGACCCAAAGGAACGGATGGAGCCTGTCAGCTCGTCCAGGGTCAGTGGCTGATCCAGACTCTCCCGCTTGCCGTCGTCTAAGACCTGCGTGATAGACGACAGGAAGTTGCGGGAGGCTGTGGATTCTGTGGCCTTTTCCTCGTACAGACCGGCATAGAAGGACTTGCAGATCCTCAGTATGTCGGTCTGCGAGGACGCGACTGAGCCGTCCTCTTCCTTAAGGTTGTGGATCACAGAGCTCCCCCTGTGCACCTTTTGGAAGAAGAAGCGTGAGCACGTCTCGTCCTGCTCCACGGTTTGGACCCTTGATCGGAAGATGATCTTGGAGGATTCAGCGGCGAGGTGCTGGGCTTGCCGGCCCTTCACCTCTCGCAATTCCTCCCTGACATCCACCCCCTTCGACTGCAGAAGGAGAAGTTGCTGCAACTCTGTCTGGAGTTTACGCAGTTCCCTCTGCTCCTGCCTTGCCTTCTGAATACCCTTGCGGATGAAGAACCTCTTAATGTTCTCCTTGGTGGCTTCCCACCAGTGAACCGGGGAATCAAAGAAGGCTTTCAAGGTTCTCCAACCTGTGTACTCCCTCTCTAGTTCCTCGATGTTCTCTGGGGTCAGCAGCTTTACGTTCAGCTTCCACGTCCCCCTGCCTGCCTTCTGGTCCTCCCGTAAGTGACAGGTGGCTCTCAGAAGGCAGTGGTCAGAGAAGAACACCGGCATGACGTCGGTGGACCTGACCGTGAGGGACTCAGACAGGAAGAGGAAGTCGATCCGGGAGCGGGCTGAGCCGTCCGATCGTGTCCAGGTGGCTTGCGGCTGTGCTCCACCTGTGGGGGTGCCAAAGGCGTCGCGCAGCTTGGCTGTCTTCACCGTTACCCTCAGGAGTCTAGAGATACTGTCTAGCCTGCCGGGTCCTCCAGCCGCATCAATGGTGCAATTGAAGTCTCCGGCCAGAATGACCGGCTGGGTCGTCACCAGCAGCTGTGGGAGCTGCTCGAAGACGGCCAGCCGCTCGCTCCGCACGGGGGAGGCGTACATGTTGATCAGCCGGAGCGGAGTGCCCCGGTATTTGACGTCTGCTACCAGGAGGCGCCCCGCAACCACCTCTTTAACTTGGGTGATTGAGAAGTTGCCTCCCCGCAGCAGAATCCCCAGGCCGGAAGCGCGACAATCGTTGCCCCCCGACCACACCGACAAACCTTTTTTCCACCACCGTGACCACCTCCGGTAGTTACGGAGATGTGGTAGTCCACACTCCCGGAGGAAGGTCACATCGGCCTTTACAGTGTCCAGGTACTGGAGCGTGCTGACGCATCGCCCAGTACTCTTCAAACTTCGCACATTCAAGCACGCCAATTTAAGGTCTGCCATCGTTGTAAGTCTTTTATTTTGGCTGCTCTCCGTCCTCACCCTTGCCATCCTGAGCCTTCATTCCCACCGCCTTTGTGAAGTTTTCCACCTCCTGTGGGCTCAGGTACTGCTGGTAGTACTCCTCCGTGTGTGGCCGTTCTGGTTCTGGGTCTGGGCCCGGGGGGTTGTTGACTTCCTGGGCTGCTTCCCCTTCCGGCTGCTGGGTGCCAGCCGTGGCTCTGCTCCCGGATTCCCGGAGCTCTGTGCGTCTGCTGCTCTCCGCCTCCTGTACTTGGGGGGTGGGCAGCAGACTTTCTCCCCTCTCTCTCCTCCTCTCCACCTGTTCTGCCAGCCGTTTCTTCCGCCGGGGCTGCTGGCCTCCCCCAACTCCTTCCTCCTCTGAAGAGGACAGGGTACCAGAGGCTGTGTGGTTCCCTGCCCTTTTCTTGTGTTGCTCCGCCTTCTGTCGCTTGGCCGCCGCCTTTTGGGTCTTTTTGCATTTCACGACCTTCCCATTCCGTTTCAACCTCAGCTCTCCCCTCCTCCATGGACTCCTGCTCGTCGTTTGCCTGGTCCTGGAGGGTCTGCAGTGGGGTGGCAGGTCTTGGGGTGCTTGCACCTTCCTCCCTGGTCTCGTCATCCGTCCTGTCGGGTGCCTCATCTGCAGCGCTGGCGGGTACGTCCGCATCTGCCTGGGCCCTTTCAGGGCCAGCACCTCCCCTGGTCGCCTGTGCGTAGGTGCCCCCACGCCTCGGCTAGGCTCTGTACAGGTGGCCAGCCTGTCCGCAGAGGTTGCAGGACTTGGCCTGCGTGCAGTCTTTGGTCAGGTGGCCTTCGATTTTACAGTTCTTGCACATCACCACCCTGCACTGGGCTGCGATGTGCCCTTCCTTGCCGCAGTTTCGGCACACCCTGGGTTGCCCCGCGTACACCATGTACCCTCGGTTCCCTCCGATGGCGAAGACGGAGGGGGGGTGGATGATGCCGCCGTTGGAATCCAACCTCAGCTTCACCTTCACCTGCCGTTTGCTGGTCCAGATTCCCAGTCTGTCCTTCACGTCCGCTGGTGTTCCTACGCTCTCCACGTACCGAGCGAGGAACGTAAGGACATCTCCACTGGCACGTGCGGGTGAACATGTGCACCGTGATTGTCCGTTCCTGTTGCGTAGCCGTTGCAAAGAGGGGCTGTGCTTTCAGCAGCGACAGCGGCGCCTCTGTCCCCTTCAGCTGAAGCTGCTGGTACAGCTTCTGCCACCCCGCAGCCTGCCGGAAAGTGACATCGAAGAAACCTGCGAAGTCCTGGACGCAGTAGATGTCGTCGGGCGTAAATCCGCAACATTCCATCAAGACCTTCCGGATGAAGGTCTCTCGGGTGAAGCCAGTGCCCCCGTTCCGGTCTCGCACTGTCAGCCTGACAGTGTTCTTGATACCCTGGCCTCGAGCCGATGCACTGCTCGCTGCTGCCATCTTCTCCATCACTGCTGTCGTCGCTGGTATGGGGTGTTAGATTGGAGGCCAATCAGCATTAGGATCCACCCCTGCGTCAGCGCGAACTCTCCTCCTCCGCCTTCTGGTCTGATAAGAACAGATACTACACTTGATCTTAGCCAAAAGGCCGAGAAGGCCACTAATTTTTTTTTTATTTTTAATTAGCACCACCACGCCCCGGGCTGTAAAACCATCCACACTCACTGTCTGACCTCCTCTCAGTCAACCCTGACATTATAGTTGTGGCAAATGTGAATTTGCAGCTGCTTGAATAATCCTGGGGCATGGGGCTAATTGTTAATTAACAAATTGATTGTCAAAGCCCGCAGACTCGGCGTGGATTAGATGAGCAAAAACGAATCTGAGTAAAGTTCAGGAAGAGAAGGCGTTTGCTGAGGGTTTGTCCAGGCCTCTCTGTAGTCAGAGGGAGACAGAAGCAAAGCCTGCTCAACATTTCCTCATAAAGCACACCCTCTAATCCAGGCAATAGTATTGAAGCAACACACACAAAATGCTGGTGAACGCAGCAGGTCAGGCAGCATCTATAGGAAGAAGTACAGTCGACGTTTTGGGCCGAGACCCTTCCTCAAGACAAACTGAAAGAAGAGATTAGATTATGAGAACACTCAGTCCTCTTTTATTGTCGTTTAGAAATGCATACATGCATTAAGAAATGATACAATGTTTCTCCAGAGTAATGTCACAGAAAACAGGACAAACCAAAGACTACACTGACAGAACCACATAATTATAACATATAGTCACAGCAGTGCAAAGCAATACTGTAATTTGATGAAGAACAAACCATGGGCACAGGAAATAAAGTCTCAAAGTCCCAAGTCGATCGACTCCCGAGTCCCCGATAGCAGGTGGCAAAAGGGAGAAACTCCCTGCCATAAACCTCCAGGCACCGTCAACTTGCCGATGCCCTGGAAGCAGCCGACCCTGAGTCCATCCGTCCGAAAACTTCGAGCTTCCGACCAGCCTCCCG